>NC_140583.1:231231339-231246339 GCF_964204655.1 Triturus cristatus
TATATATACATATACATATACACACATATATATATACATATACATATATACACATATATATATACATATACATATATACATATATATATATACATATACATATATACACATATATATATACATATACACACATATATATATACATATACATATACACACATATATATATACATATACATATACACACATATATATATATACATATACACACATATATATATATACATATACACACATATATATACATATACATATATACACACATATATATACATATACATATATACACACATATATATACATATACATATATACACACATATATATACATATACATATATACACACATATATATACATATACATATATACACACATATATATACATATACATATATACACACATATATATATACATATACACACACATATATATACATATACACACACACACACACATATATATATACATATACACACACATATATAATATATATATATATATATATATATATATATATATATATATATATATACATATATATATATACATATACATAGATTGGAAAGAACCTACGAGAAAGAAATAAGAAAGTGGTGGGAGGCCACTTCCCTACAACGCTACTTGGATGTGGATAGGATCCCGAGGGGTCTGAGAATTTATACAATCCCCTCATATGAAAATCCAGACTCAAACCTCTTAAAGGAATGGTCGGACTATACGAGAGCTTCAGCGAAGGGGATGGTAGAAATCCTCGTTAAGTACGCTAAAAGCGATAGAGCAAAGCTACTGGATGAAATTCAAGAGATTGAAGGCAACATATCAAAAGATACAGACAAAGAACTCATCGACACCTTGAGGGCACGTATGAAAACTCGCCTAGTGGCCTATGAGAACGATATAAAGAGACACAAACAGAACAAGTTTGCACGGGACCAACGAGACTACGAGAGCGGGAGGGTGCTGACTTTCGCTAAAAAGTACGACGCACCAAGAAAAGCCCTACAACAATCAAGAGGTGATACAGTTGTAACTCAGAGGGATACATCGGAATCGGAAGCCGATCTCTCAGAAGCAGAAATACCTCGAGGCACGGGGGAAGCACCGTGTAACACGGATCAGCTTTTTCCCGAGGAATATCACCTAATCAAAGAGACATGGCGCAAATTTCCACAGAGAAGCCGCCCACCAGAACAGGACGGCGGAAAACAAGGAGAAGAGGGCAGAACAACAAAACAAAACTACGAACCCCGCGTAACGAGGAGCAGACGGGGCGGAAAGAGGAAGTAAACAAGCTCTCCATCATCAACCTTTCCTCTAGAATACTCACTCAAGTGGAAAGAACTGTATTACAGAAAGGGCTTACCTTTTGCCCCACAACACAATGGGACTATACAGCAATGCGAATTGACTTGTATCGATATATACGCAAGCTCAAACTGCGTAAAATATTTGCCATGCACCCTGAATCCAAAACAACACAACTGGATACAGGAGGATCCACCACAGAGAACCTCGCAGGAAGCGACTTGGAAATCCTAACAGTGATGCGGGACTTACAAGAATCAGAAGGAATAGGAGAAGCTACAAACATTCAAGATGCTACTCAACTTTTAATGGAGATAGGGGTAAATCAGAGCAGTGGCAGAAGTCAGTTCAAAACACGATCTAAATTCATACCTCGAACCCCCTATGATGCCGTTGATTGCTTCCATGAGGCAGTAATCAAAGATCTTGATAAACTAAGAACTGATGACAAGACTCCTGGAGGGAGAAGAAAATACAATCTCACAAAAGCACAATGGGAGGCTGTGAAATCCCTCAGAGATGACCCCGAACTGGTAATCAAACAGTCAGATAAAGGGGGAAATGTCGTAATAATGACAAAGGAGCAATACAAACGTGAGGCCTTACGCTTACTTGGTGATACACAAAGTTATGTAAAAATCAAGAGAGAAGATTACAATAGCAGCGTATTGGCCTTCTACAGCCTGTTGGAAGAATGGAATAACAAGGGAATTCTAGAAACCAATGAGCTCCAATATATGAAGGTTGAGTGTCCTGTGTTACCTACATTTTACCATCTCCCGAAGGTACACAAGGACATTAAGGAGCCTCCAGGACGTCCGATAGTTTACTCATTGGGAAGTGTATTGGAAAAGGCTTCTATTTATGTAGACTCCTTTTTGTTCCCCATGGTCAAGGACCTTAGTTCATTTATCCTGGACACAACAGACTTCATCCGCCAGATTCAAGGGATCTCCTGGGATGATGAATTACTGCTAATAACTCTTGATATAACTAGTTTATATACAAGCATCAGACACTCCCAGGGATTAGAAGCCCTTGAATTTTTCCTGAGAAGCCGAGCACTGAAGTTCCAGGAACATAACAAAATGCTATCACAAATTGTCTCATTTTGTCTGCATAACAATATTTTTCTGTTTGCAGGAGAACTCTATTTACAGACACAGGGTACCGCGATGGGCACGTGCTTCGCCCCCAGCTACGCGAATCTTTTCGTGGGCTGGTGGGAGAAGCACATGGCCTGGGCGGGTGACAATGAGATTTGGCTTGATAAAATAGCCTTATGGTCTAGGTACATTGACGACCTCTTCATAGTTTGGAGAGGCACACACACAGAGGCAGAGGAATATGTGAGGGCCTTAAATGAAAATGACTACAACCTCAAGTTCACGAGTAACATCAGTGGAAAGGAGGTAGCCTTTCTAGATCTCCTGGTCTTTGTGGCAGATAACAAGCTGTGTACAAAATTGTACCGAAAGCCAACAGCGGGCAACACTGTCCTGCACTCTTGGAGCCAGCATCCCCGGAATTTGATCAATAGCATTCCGTATGGGGAACTTTTAAGGCTCAAGAGGAACTGCTCCCGTTCTGCGGATTTTCAAGAGGCAGCCGACGAGTCCCTATTGAGATTCAAAGATAGAGGATATAAGAGCAAAGTGCTGCAGGAAGCAGTTGAAAAGGCAGGTGGCAGAAGCAGACAAGAGCTACTCACCAAGAAACAGGTCAATGATAGCGCAATGGAAGAAGACCAATCTAAGGTCAGATTAATTATGACCTTCTCGGCAGAGGCTCACAGAATTAGGGGCCTCATTCAGAAAAATTGGGGAATCCTCCAAACTGATGGGGTCCTGGGAAAATTGATCTCTCCAAATCCTGATATTACTTTCAGGAAAAGTTCCTCACTGAAAGATATTCTGGTGCGAAGCCACTTTGAGGAAAAACCGAGAACCAAACCGACTATAACCGGTTTCTTTCCTTGCATGAGTTGCAAGGCGTGCAAAAACTGCAAGAAGGTGAAAGACTATGCAGTACCAGGCAAAAAGCTTAAAAGATCCATTGATAAACTTCTTAACTGTAATTCCAGTTTTGTAATATACTGCCTGGTTTGTCCTTGTGGACTGCAATACATTGGAAGCACCATACACCCAGCAAAGAAGCGCATCTTGGAACATAAAAGAGCTATAACAAACAGGGACAAAACGTACCCAGTGGCGAGGCACTTTGCTGGGTTGCATGGTGCTAAAAGTGACAAACTGACATATTATTGCATAGATCAGGTCCCAGCAGGAGAAAGAGGAGGGGACAGAGTCAGGTCACTGAGACAGCTTGAGGCAAAACTCATAGTGGAGCTACGCACCAAAACCCCAGGGGGACTTAATCAGGAGGAGGAACTCTGGTCCTTTATTGGATAAAGCAACGAAAACCCAAACGCTGTCCCTTTGAAACATCTTTACAATGGGGAAGGATGGCATCTGACCACTCAGATAACCATGATTTAACAATTGAAGAAAGCCCATTCAGGGCGCTATTTTTGTTAAAAACTCGAGTAAAAAGATATAGATACCCCAATTGGGTTATAATTAGCCGGGGGCATAAATGAACACGTTTATGATTAGCAAACATTGTGTTTTCATAAATTTAAAAGCAACATGCATAGAATTCTGTTTACTCAAATATGCACGAATACGTTTATGATTTACAAATATTATGTTTTTACAATTTGAGAGTAATACGTAAAGAATTCGGTTTATATATCTATGAATTACAACGTGGAACCCATAGGCTTGATGTATTAATCGAGTATTGTGAATTGTGGCATGACACAGTGTCAAAATGGCCGACAAACTTCTTCCCACATTGAATATCTGTATACATGAAGTCCGCTTTTCATCTCCATTTTGCTATGATCATGATAACCAATCAAATGCTTAAATAGAAAATGGAAACTGAGCATTATTGACATTGACGAAGGCCAAGAGGCTGAAACGCGTTTGTCAGCAGATCGTGTACAGATCGTGTTTGCAACGAATTATAATAAATTACTGAATTGCATATTGACCAGAGTGCGCAGCAATCTTTGAAACTGTGGCTGTAATATACATATACATATACATATATACATATACATACATATATATACACATATATATACATACATATATACATACATATATATACACATATATATACACATATACACATACATATATATACACATATATACACATATATATACACATATATATACACATATATATACACATACATATATATACACATATATATACACATATACACATATATATACATATATATACACATATATATACACATATACACATATATACACATATATATACACATATACACATATATACACATATATATACACATATACACATATATACACATATATATACACATATATATACACATATATATATACATATATACACATATATATACACATATATATACATATACATATATAAATATATACATATATATACATATATACACATATATAAATATATACATATATACACATATATAAATATATACATATATATACATATATACACATATATACATATATACACATATACATATATATATATACATATAAATATATACATATATACATATATATATATACATATATACACACACATCTATATACACACACATATATATATATATACATATCTATATACACACATATATATATTCAGTGAAAAAACCATAGGTTTCAGGGGTGTTATAGTTAGCTGGACATTTCATTCGTAAAAAACCAATAAAATTTCCCCGTTATAGTTAGTTAAGCTAACTATAACTCGCGCGCCCGCAATGCACTGCTGATGACGTCACATATTACATCACTCATGACATGGTCAGTGACATCACTCATGACATCACTGATGACATCATCCATGTGATAGAGTGGCAGACCTCCTCTCACCCTAATATAACCTTTGATACACACATTCAAAAATAGAGACTGAAATTTTCAAAAAAATGGACATACCAATACCAATTACAACAACCTCTTCAATAATTCTAAGATCCACATAAACATCCACTTATTCACCAACAGTCCTGTACAGTAACTCATTCGTGTACTCACACATCATATGTACTCATACACCTATACATCCTGTAACACAATGCCACTCATCCATAGAGTTACTCACACACATAGTTACTCATGCTAATAAAGAATCAAACATACATTTATTTGCATATACAGTTATACACACACCACCACACTTACTTCTACGGAAACTTACACATACTTAGTCTTTTAAACAATCACTTATAGAAACACATACTTATTCATACAGGAACTCTTTCAATCTCTCACTCTCACATATACTCACTTATATACACCAATAGTCACATATACTAGTTTAAAACATATGTAGTTACTCATAGAGACACTATTGAGACAGCCATTCACTCACTAACACACCCATACACACACTCTTCCACCCATACAGTCCTGCACATATGCTGTCTTCAACACATACAAACAGTGAGTCACTCATTCATGCACTTATGCACTACGTAATACCCCCCCACTGAACCATACAGACACTCAGACACTCATACTGATACTCAAAAAAACAAATAATAACCTATATAGACACTCATGTTGCTGCTCACCAACCCATGCAGCCACTTATACACAAAGTGAGAGACTGATACAGGTATTTACACATTTAAACATTACTCACTTAGCCATGTATTCAATAAGATACACTTAATCAGTCAGTAATACAATCAATTTTTCAAAAACAAATCATCCATTTAGACACTTATATACTCATTTATTCTTCCATCGACCTTGAGATATATAAAACATATTTAATTTTCAGAAAAACACACATTCACTGGATGATGTCATCAGTGATGTCATCAGTGATGTCATTTGAGATGTCATCAGTGATGTCATTAGTGATGTCACTGACCATGTCATGAGTGATGTAATATGTGACATCACCAGCAGTGCATTGCGGGCGCGCGAGTTATAGTTAGCTTAACTAACTATAACGGGGAAATTTCATTGGTTTTTTACGAGTGAAATGTCCAGCTAACTATAACACCCCTGAAACCTATGTTTTTTTCACTGAATATATATATATATATATATATATATATATATATATATATATATATATATATATATATATATATATATATATATATATATATATATATATAAAACCATGGGTTTCACACACGTTATAGTTAGGAATTAGCATTTAAAAAACCTTAGAAATTCAGTGAAAAAACCATAGGTTTAACACATGTTATAGTTAGCTGGACATTTTACTCGTAAAAAACCAATGAAATTCCCCCGTTATAGTTAGTTCAGCTAACTATAACTCGCGCGCCCGCAATGCACTGCTGATGACGTCACATATTACATCACTCATGACATGGTCAGTGACATCACTCATGACATCACTGATGACATCTCAAATGACATCACTGATGACATCACTGATGACATCATCCAGTGAATGTGTGTTTTTCTGAAAATTAAATATGTTTTATATATGTATATCTCAAGGTCGATGGAAGAATAAATGGGTATACAAGTGTCTAAATGGATGATTTTTATTTGAAAAATTGATTGTGTAACTGACTGATTAAGTGTATCATAGTGAATACATGGCTTAGTGAGTAATGTTTAAATATTTAAATATCTGTATCAGTCTCTCTCTTTGTGTATAAGTGGCTGCATGGGTTGGTGAGTAGCTACATGAGTGTCTATATAGGTTATTTGTTGGTTTTTTGAGTATCAGTGTCTGATGTCTGTATGGTTTGGTGGGGGTATTACGTAGTGCATAGGTGCATGAATGAATGACTCAGTCTTTGTATGTGTTGAAGTCAGCATGTGTGCAGGACTCTATGGGTGCATGAGTGTGTGTATGGGTGTGTTAGTGAGTGATTGACTGTCTCTATAGTGTCTTTATGAGTAACTACATATGTTTTAAACTAGTATATGTGACTATTGGTGTATATAAGTGAGTATATGTGAGAGTGAGAGATTGAAAGAGTTCCTGAATGAATAAGTATGTGGTTCTATAAGTGATTGTTTAAAAGAGTAAGTATGTGTAAGTTTCCGTAAAAGTAAGTGTGGTGGTGTGTGTATAACTGTATATTTAAGTAAATGGATGTTTGATTCTTTATTAGCATGAGTGACTATGTGTGTGAGTAACTCCATGGATGAGTGGCATTGTGTAACAGGGTGTATAGGTGTATGAGTACATATGATGAGTGAGTACATGTATGAGTGACTGTATAGGACTGTTGGTGAATGAGTGGATGTGTATGTGAATCTTAGAATTACTGAAGAGGTTGTTGTAATTGGTATTGGTATGTCCATTGTTTTGAAAATGTTAGTTTGTATTTTTGAGTGTGTGTATCAAAGGTTATATTAGGGGAAGAGGAGCTCTGCCACTCTATCTCAAGGATGATGTCATCAGTGATGTTATCAGTGATGTCATTTGAGATGTCATCAGTGATGTCATGAGTGATGTCACTGACCATGTCATGAGTGATGTAATATGTGACGTCATCAGCAGTGCATTGCGGGCGCGCGAGTTATAGTTAGCTGAACTAACTATAACGGGGGAATTTCATTGGTTTTTTACGAGTAAAATGTCCAGCTAACTATAACGTGTGTTAAACCTATGGTTTTTTCACTGAATTTCTAAGGTTTTTTAAATGCTAATTCCTAACTATAACGTGTGTGAAACCCATGGTTTTTTCAGTGAATTTGCAAGGTTTTTTAAATGCTAATTCCTAACTATAACGTGTGTGAAACCTATGGTTTTTTCAGTGAATTTGCAAGGTTTTTTAAATGCTAATCCCTAACTATATCGTTTTTGAAACCTTTGGTTTTTTCAGAGAATTTGTATGGTTTTTTATATGCTAAGTTATGTATTTTTAAATAAAGATATTTTTTTTATTTAAATAAAATTACTTTATATTCATTTATATATTATCTGTATTTTTTTATAAATTATTTTTAAAAAAAATTCAATTTGGATATTTTTTTTTATTTAATTTTTTTAATTATTTTATGTCCACTTTTTTTTTTTTTTATAAATTCTTGGGGTGCGCGCTCTGAGCGCGCACCTAGTACTATTTCGTAACTTTTTTATGAATTCCGGCGTACGTTATTTACGTACGCAAATATACTTAATGGTGCGCGCTGGGAGCGCGCACCCAGTACGTATGCGTACGTACGTACGCATGCGTCCTACGCCCTCGACGCGGTTTACTTCCGCATACGCTAAAATTATGCGCAATAACGGTCGCGTATACGCGTGTTCAACGTATGCGCGCTAGGTACGCGTATATGACGTATGCACCTTCGCGTTTACGCGTTCGTGCATACGTCATCGCGGGGTGCGCGCACGGAGCTTGCGCAGTGCGCGCACCTCGGGTTTATACATAATAAAACAATATTTCTTATTGGTTATCATTACTTTCAGTTTCTAATTGTATCAATACCACACCCAATCCCCTCATGGCAAGTCATGTGATCAAGAATCTTCACTTTTGATTGGTTTGAAGTACTTTCTGTTCCAGATTCTTCCCAAACCACACCTACTCCCCTCATTATTAGTTCTGATTCCTTTGGAGAAGGAGCTATTCTGTTGTTGAGAGACAATGGCTGAACAGCAACCTACTTTAGACAGTGAGCAGGACACTCTTGAGAGGCAGAGGAACAGGAAGCAGAAAGACAGCTTTATATGGCAGTTTTTCACTTTTCCAGAGAATGAGAAAAAGGTAAATGCACCGAAAGTTACATGTGTACTTTGTAAAAAAGTCTTATCTCGTGGGAATCCTAACAAGAAATATTCTTTTAGCATTCACACTATGTTGAGACATGTTTACAAAATGCATCCAGTATCTTATCGTCGAGCTTCTGGAGAAAACCCTCCACCTGCTCAGCCGACGACATCAGCAGCAGCTCAGCCGAGCACATCTTCGGCAGCTCAGGGGAGCACTTCAGCTGCGATGGTGCCTTCACCTGTTTCTTTACCTCTTGTTGGTCCACCTTGTTTGGCGAGGTTGTCTACACGGTGCACTGATTGCGGTTCTCTTATTTCTGTGGGGGAGACCAGTCTTGATCTCCTTCAGAGAAAATTTGATGCGCATACGTGCACTAGGCCATAGATGTTTTTTCTTTTTTTGCGTTTTTCTCTTCCTGTTTCCCTCCATTAACTCAAGGGCTCTTTTTAGAGCCACTTATAAACTTAATCAAACAAATTTTGTTTTTAGAATTTTTTTTTGAAATGTTTTTGAGGTGCGCGCACCCTGCGCGCACCCATGTTTTTTTAATTTTTTTTTTTTTTGAGAGACTACAATTAAAAATTGAAAATGTGATTGTACAGAAGTACAAACCTCAAAACCCCACTCGCTTAAATGCGTTTTTTTTTTATTTTGTTTTATTAAGTTTTTTATCGGGTGCGCGCTGGGTGCGCGCACTCGGCGATATTTTTTTACAAAATATTAACCTTTTTTTTTGCCCTACAAGGTCCTACTTTAACCCCCTTACAATGCCTACTGGGTCTATTTCTACCCACTCTGCCCCCTTTTCAAGTTCTCCCCCTTTGTTTATCACCCCCTCTTTATGCGATTGACAAAATGGCGGCCGCCGCTTCCTGATTTCCACCGATTCGAATGTTTACTAAGATCTAACAACCAATCAGAATTGCGCTCGCGCACGGCGAGGTGCGCGCACCCAGCGCGCACGGAGCGCGCTTATATATATATATATTGATTTAAAGGCTATTTTCTCAGAATCTACTGAACAGATTTACACCAAACCTACAAAAGGCACTTCCTTGACCTGGGGACTACCTCTCTGCCAAATTTCTAGTAATTCTGTTCAGCCGTTCGGGCTGTAGCTCTGTCTAAAGGTCCTATGGAAAAATGCATTGGAAAAACGCGTTTTGGGACCCCCCTTTTATCTCAGCCCCCGCTTGACGAATCCCCCCGAGACTTTCAGGGTAGGAGCGGAGCGTAGCGCCCCACCTATTTTGAGAAATTCGCGAACATTCGTCGACCGGCGCCAAAGTTATTCCAAATAGAATGTTGCGGATTTCCTATGGAAAAGGGGTCCTAACTATAACTACCTACTGGCGACCGCCAGTAGGTAATACACACATATATATATATATACATATATATATATATATATATACACACACATATATATATATATATATACACACATATATATATATATATATTCACTGAAAAAACCATAGGTTTCACACATGTTATAGTTAGCGGAAATTTTACTGATAAAAAACCAATGAAATTCCCCCGTTATAGTTAGTGCAGGCAACTATAACTCACGCGACCGCAATCCTCTGCCGATGCTAATACTGTATTTAGACACTTATTTGCCCATGTCTTCTTCCATACATTTTTAGCTATACATATATTACAAATATTTTTTTTTCATAAAGACACATATGTCATCAGCAGAAGATTGCGGTCGCGTGAGTTATAGTTGCCTGCACTAACTATAACGGGGGAATTTCATTGGTTTTTTATCAGTAAAATTTCTGCTAACTATAACATGTGTGAAACCTATGGTTTTTTCAGTGAATTTGCAAGGTTTTTTAAATGCTAATTCCTAACTATAACGTGTGTGAAACCTATGGTTTTTTCAGTGAATTTGTCCGGTTTTTTAAATGCTAAGTTACTTTACGCCATTCGTGGCGTGCGCGCCCACTTAACGCAGTTCGTTCCGTGCGCGCACGGTGCGCTTCGCGCACCGTGCGCGCACAGTGAGCACGCGGTGCGCTTCGCGCACCGCGCACCCACTTTACGCAGTTAGTGCCGTGCACGCACGGTGGGCACGCGGTGCGATGACAAAGCAAGAAAGCACGTCAACAAATCTGTTTCTGCTTTCCTCCGTGACTATGGTATGGGTGCCATTTACCACAACAACTTGCGTTATGACATGCAAGACATTTATAGAGGAGATGGTGTGCACTTCAATGATGAAGGGAACAGAGTCTTCCTCTTGAACCTTAGACTCTGCATCGGTACTTACTTGTAGGTACCACTAAAAAATCATTTCATAAACACAACGGCTCTTTTTAGAGCCCCCTAATATCTAAACACTTAAATCTGATTTTCATTTTTTTTTTTTTTTTTTTCTACCGTACGCTTACCGTAAGCTTACCGTACGCGTACCCCGTGATTTTTTTTAAAATCAATAAATGTTTTCTTTGTACTTTACAGTCCTTCTTTGACCCCCTCACAAATGTAAGGGGGTCTGTAACTCTCCTCATTGCCCCCTTTTCTTGTTTTCACTCTTTTTTTTCCTGAGTGAAATACACAAAATGGCGGCCGCCGCTTCCTGGTTTCGGCCGATTCGAATGTTTACTAAGATCTAAGAGCCAATCAGAATCGCGCTCGCGCACGCCACCGTACGCTTACGGTAAGCGTACGGTAAGCGTACCGTAAGCGGGCTCAGATATATATATTGATTTAAAGGCTATTTTCTCAGAATCTACTGAACAGATTTACACCAAACCTACAAAAGGCACTTCCTTGACCTAGGGACTACCTCTCTGCCAAATTTCGAGTAATTCTGTTCAGCCGTTCGGGCTGTAGCTCGTTCTAAAGGTCCTATGGAAAAATGCATGGGGAAAACGCGTTTTGGGACCCCCCTTTTATCTCAGCCCCCGCTGGACGGATCCCCCCCGAGACTTTCAGGGTAGGAGCGGAGCGTAGCGCCCCACCTATTTTGAGAAATTCGCGAGGATTCATCGACCGGCGCCAAAGTTATTCAAAATAGAATGTTGAGGTTTTCCTATGGAAAAGGGGTCCTAACTATAACTACCTACTGGCGACCGCCAGTAGGTAATATACATATATATATTCAGTGAAAAAACCATAGGTTTCACACATGTTATAGTTAGCTGGACAATTTACTCGTAAAAAACCAATGAAATTGCCCCGTTATAGTTAGTTCAGCTAACTATAACTCGCGCGCCCGCAATGCACTGCTGATGACGTCACATATTACATCACTCATGACATGGTCAGTGACATCACTCATGACATCACTGATGACATCTCAAATGACATCACTGATGACATCACTGATGACATCATCCAGTGAATGTGGGTTTTTCTGAAAATTAAATATGTTTTATATATGTATATCTCAAGGTCAATGGAAGAATAAATGGGTATATAAGTGTCTAAATGGATGATTTGTTTTTGAAAAATTGATTGTTTAACTGACTGATTAAGTGTATCATAGTGAATACATGTTTTAGTGAGTAATCTTTAAATATGTATATATCTGTATCAGTCTCTCACTTTGTGTATAAGTGGCTGCATGGGTTGGTGAGTAGATACATGGGTGTCTATATAGGTTATTAGTTGGTTTTTTGAGTATCAGTCTGAGTGTCTGCATGGTTCGGTGGGGGGCATTACGTAGTGCATAGGTGTATGAATGAGTGACTCACTGTTTGTATGTGTTGAACACAGCATGTGTGCAGGACTGTATGGGTGGATGAGTGTGTGCATGGATGTGTTATTGAGTGAATGACTGTCTCAATAGTGTCTTTATGAGTAACTACATATGTTTTAAACTAGTATATGTGACTATTGGTGTATATATGTGAGTATATGTGAGAGTGAGAGATTGAAAGAGTTCTTGTATGAATAAGTATGTGTTTCTATAAGTGATTGTTTAAAAGACTAAGTATGTGTAAGTTTCCGTAGAAGTAAGTGTGGTGGTGTGTGTATAACTGTATATGCAAGTAAATGTATGTTTGATTCTTTGTTAGCATGAGTGACTATGTGTGTGAGTAACTCTATGGATGAGTGGCATTGTGTAACAGGATGTATAGGTGTATGAGTACATATGATGAGTGAGTACATGTATGAGTGACTGAATTGGACTGTTGGTGAATGAGTGGATGTGTATGTGGATCTTAGAATTACTGAAAAGGTTGTTTTAACTGGTATTGGTATGTCCATTTTTTTGAATATTGTAGTTTCTATTTTTGAATGTGTGTGTCAAAGGTTATATTAGGGGAAGAGGAGGTCTGCCACTCTATCACAAGGATGATGTCATCAGTGATGTCATCAGTGATGTCATTTGAGATGTCATCAGTGATGTCATGAGTGATGTCACTGACCATGTCATGAGTGATGTAATATGTGACGTCATCAGCAGTGCATTGCGGGCGCGCGAGTTATAGTTAGCTGAACTAACTATAACGGGGCAATTTCATTGGTTTTTTACGAGTAAAATGTCCAGCTAACTATAACATGTGTGAAACCTATGGTTTTTTCACTGAATTTCTAAGGTTTTTTAAATGCTAATTCCTAACTATAACGTGTGTGAAACCTATGGTTTTTTCACTGAATTTCAAAGGTTTTTTAAATGCTAATTCCTAACTATAACGTGTGTGAAACCCATGGTTTTTTCAGTGAATTTGCAAGGTTTTTTAAATGCTAATTTTTTTTTTATTCTTCAATTTTTTCAAACATATTTTTAATTTAATTTACTTACCTTTTATAAAGACTATGCTTTAATTTTTAAAATCCTTAAATATTTTTTTTTAATATATTTTTTAAAATAAACATGTAAAATTTATTTCCAGTTCTTTTTTTTTTTTTTTAATTTTTTTTTGTTACGCATACCGTAAGCTCACGGTAAGCGTACGGTTTACGCAACGTCCGTAATCTATCTACGCTGCTTGCGTATAGTTACGCACTTTGCGTAGCCGCGCGTACTGCGCGTGGGACGCGTGCGCGCTTACGCCACACGCGCACGTTACGCGGAAGTGCCGGGGAGTGACTGTTATGCGCATGCGCGCAAGCGCGTGTCTTTTTTACGCGCACGCGTACTTTTTGCCGTAAGCGTACCGTAAGCGTACCGTAAGCGTACGGTAGGTCATGTGATCTTGAAACACAACTTTTGATTGGTTGAAACTACTTTCAGTTCTAGAACTCTCCTACACCACACCCATTCCCCTCATTTCTGCTTGTGATCCCTTGGGAGAAGGAGCTGGTTTGTCTTTGGGATACGATGGCAGAACAGCAGAGCTCTTCTGAGAGTGAGGCTAGCACTAGCAGCACTGTCTTGAGGCAGAGATCGAGGAAACAAAAGCCTTCTTATGTTTGGGATTATTTTACTTTTCCAGAAGGCCAGCAAAAGGTGAATGCACCCTTAGTTACTTGCAAGCTGTGTAAGCGTGTACTTTCTAGAGGTAATCCTAACAGGAAGTATTCCTTTGGGAATCACACCATGAAGAGACACCTCCAGGATGTACACAGAAGGACACATGGTCATCTTTTTGGAGGTAACTCTTCAGAAAGACGAGCCAGTACATCCACAGCAGCTCAGCCTGGACCATCACCTGCAGGGCTTACTCCTTCTTCTGCAGGTCAGGTGAGCCCTTCATCTGTGGGGGGAGAATCTCCTTTTGCTGGCCCTCTGGAAATGAACCCTCGATTTCGGAAGGTTGATATTCATTGCACATTTTGTAAAGATCTAATTTGCCATAGGGAGACCAGTGTTTCCCTAGTGAACAACAAAATAGATCAGCACATTTGTCGCTTTGAATAATTTTCCCATGCTTCCTTTCCTCTGTCCCTGCATGAACACAACGGTTCTTTTAAGAGCCAACC